>NC_000079.6:55160017-55197517 GCF_000001635.26 Mus musculus | reverse complement strand
CTTCCCATTTCTTTCTCTCTTTTTTCTTTCTCTCTCTCTCTTTCTTTTTTTTTTTTTCTTTTTAAAAAATATTTATTTATTTATTCATTTGTAAGTACACTTTAGCTGTCTTCAGACACTCCAGAAGAGGGAGTCAGATTTTGTTACAGATGGTTGTGAGCCACCATGTGGTTGCTGGGATTTGAACTCAGGACCTTTGGAAGAGCAGTCGGCGCTCTTAACCACTGAGCCATCTCACCAGCCCCTCTTTCTTTCTTTCTTTCTTTCTTTTTTTCTTTTTTTGGTTTTTCTGAGACAGGGTTTGTCTGTGTAGCCCTGGCAGTCCCCGAACTCACTCTGTAGACCAGGCTGGCCTTGAACTCAGAAATCCACCTGCCTCTGCCTCCCAAGTGCTGAGATTAAAGGCATGCGCCACCCCTGCCCAGCGGGGATCTTCCCATTTCTAACTAAGCAAAAATCTTTCAAGGGTGTACCTCTCTATTTTGGGGTTTTAATTATGTAGTCGATTTAACTACCAAGAATGGCTAGCATAGTAAGTGTACAATCAACACCAAAGGCAAGAGGCTTTTGTTGCAGGATATTTGATCACGCTGGGAGCCTCAAGATTGTGTTATTTACTGGAATAAACCTTTTTAGCTATGGTGTGGCTCAGCCCTAGCACACACCTTTTCATCTGAGAGCTTTATGCTTTAATATTGTAAACTGGATTAAATAAAGTTGGGAGGTGAAGCAAGCACCCAGTTGACAGGAAGTGAACATAGAGTATAAGAGGGAGTCAGAGCTGGGCGTGGTGGTGCACGCCTTTAATCCCAGCACTCAGGAGGCAGAGGCAGGCGGATTTCTGAGTTCGAGGCCAGCCTGGTCTACAAAGTGAGCTCCAGGACAGCCAGGGCTATACAGAGAAACCCTGTCTCGAAAAAAAAAAAAAAAAAAGAGGGAGTCAGGAGGCTGGGTAGAGAGACACACAGGAAGTAGAAAGGAGGGACATATAGTTTGAAGGGTTTTTCTTTTTTTAAGATTTATTTATTATTATATCTAAGTACACTGTAGCTGTCTTCAGATGCACCAGAAGAGGGTGTCAGATCTTATTAAAGATGGTTGTGAGCCACCATGTGGTTGCTGGGATTTGAACTCATGACCTTTGGAAGAGCAGTCAGTGCTCTTAACCACTGAGCCATCTCTCCAGCCCTTTAAAGGGTTTTTGAGACAGTATGGAGAACTTCCTTTTGGGACCTTGGCTATGGAGGAAGGTCATCTGGGTGCTTTCCCTGCCTCTCCTGAGTCTGACTCCTGAGTCCTTATTGGCAACATTGAATGTTTTGAGATTTTTGTTAAAAGCAACAGTCTTTTATAACGTACTCATTAGAATGTAACTGACCTGTGGAACTTAATGTATCTAGGTGTCCCCTTTCCCACTCACTCAGGGTTTGTTTTGTTTTTTTGTTTTTTTTCTTTGTTTATTTAAGTTCCTTACAGGGAGTTGGAGAGAGGGCACAGGGGATAAGAACATTTCTTCTTTCAGAAGGCAGGGTTCACATCCTGTCATCCACATGTCACCTTAGGGTGGCCCATAGCTCCACTTCCTGGGGATCTCTCTCCTTTTTCTGAGTGCACCAGGAACAGATGTGGTACATAGATACACACGAGAACAAAATGAACACCCAAAGTAAACACATCTTTTTATTTTGCTTTGGTTTGGGTTTGGGTTTTTTGTACAGGGTTTCACCATGTAGCCCTGCTGTCCTGGAACTTGCTCTGTAGACCAGGCTGGCTTCAAACTCACAGAGATCTGCCTGCCTCTGCCTCCTAAATGCTGGGCTTAAAAGTGTGCACCACCACTGACCTCCAGCCTCAATTTTCTATCTTCCTTCCTTCCTTCCTTCCTTCCTTCCTTCCTTCCTTCCTTCCTTCCTTCCTTCCTTCCTTCCTTCCTTCCTGAGACAGGGTTTCTCTGTTGCTTTGTAGATGAGGTTGGCCTCGAACTCACAGAGATCCTCCTGCCTCTGCCTCCTGAGTGTTGGGACTAAAGGCATGTGCCACCATGCCTAGCCTAAATCTTTTCTTTTCTTTTCTTTTCTTTTCTTTTCTTTTCTTTTCTTTTCTTTTCTTTTCTTTTCTTTTCTTTCTTTCTTTTTTTTTTTTTTTTTTTTTTTTTTTGTTATTCGAGACAGGGTTTCTCTGTATAGTCCTGGCTGTCCTGGAACTCACTTTATAGACCAGAAATCTGCCTGCCTCTGCTTCCCGAGTGCTGGGATTAAAGGTGTGCGCCACCACGCCTGGCTAAATCTTTTCTTTTTAAATAAAAACAAAACAAAACCCTTCTTAATGGTTATTTTAATATTTTTTTTCTAGATGCTTTTCCAAATCTGTAAGCCACTGAGGGGTTAGTGTTACATAAGTTAATCTTTGTACGGAAGGGAGCAAGATCTCTAAAGGCCCGTAGTTCTTTATTTCAAGCAAGCACCATTTGGTGTAAGCAGCGTAGGAGCATTCTGAGCAGCAGCACCAGTTATAGCTCTCAGAGGACCCTCACTGGTATCAACTGTTTTGTCAAGAGAACGGCTCAGCTCCTGTGAGGACCTCTTTCCTCTCAGCTGCACCTTTCCTCACGAGAGGGAAGACAGGCTCAGCAACCTTAGGAATGTAGCTGTCTGGTATGGGGCACAAGACTCTGCCACCCCAGCACTGTAGAGGCAGAGGTGGGTAAATCTCTGAATTTGAGGCCAGCCAGGGTTACACAGTGAAAACCTGCCTTTAAAATAAATCAGTGGAAGGTTTAGGAAGCCGAGGCAGCTCTCCCAGCTCAGAGAGCTAGGAAGTTGTACATTTTACAAGGCCCTTGCCCAAGGTGAACCAGGAAGAGGGCAGTCCCCAAGACAATTGCCTGCAGGTTCTGCAGGAGCTCCCAGGATACAGCTGCCTTTCCAGGTTCTTCCAGTAACCTTTTGCCTGCACTTCTGTGAATAATTTCAGTGAATTTACCAGTTTAGTAAGCTAGACTACTGTGAAATTGGTTTTTGGGTTTTTTGGGTTTTTTTGGGTTTTTTGGTTTTGTCA
Organism: Mus musculus; assembly: GCF_000001635.26. Lineage (NCBI taxonomy): Eukaryota > Metazoa > Chordata > Mammalia > Rodentia > Muridae > Mus > Mus musculus. The sequence goes on along the minus strand of NC_000079.6, from coordinate 55,194,460 downwards.
CTGTGTCTGGACACTTCCCTCCAGGAAAAGGCATCCGTCAGGCAAAGTGACAGATTTACCTCACTTGGCCCAAAATCCAGCCATTTGCATGGCACACATCCCTTGGACTCTGGGGTGTCGCTGCTGCCCTGGGGCCAATGTACATTTCCACACTCTCAGTGGTCTTAGGGCTAGCCTACACTGGCTCAGCTCCACTCAGGCCCAAAGGGGAACATGCCATGCTCTGACCTGTCATGGCCACCACTGGAGGCCAGTCCCTGGTTCTGAAGGCACTGGGGTAGCTTTGTGGCCCCTGCATTTCCATCAGCCACATCTGGTTGATCCCTGGCTGGGTGAACTATCTCCATCTCCTGTATATTTCCCTGGAGGGGTGTACATTGCAGCCTCTGAAAAGTCACTGTTCAACCCACGCATGGCTTTCATCTTCTTCACCCATACTGTCTTGTCTTCTGTTGCCCAAGTGTATTGGTATTCTGTCTGGACTCCACCCCCACAGTAACCTGGCAATAGCCAGGTTATGCTCCTGCCCACGGTTACCTGGCAACGGCCAGTAGGCCTGGCACTATAAAAGGGGATGCTTGCCCCCCTCCTCTCTTTCTTACTCCTGCTTCTCTCCCTTGCATGTTGCCCCCTTGCTCCCCCTCTTTCCCTATTCCCTTCCCCCCTCTCTCTACGTGGCCATGGCTGGCCTCTACCTCTCTCCTCTCTCTGCCTCTGCTACTCTCCTAATTCCCCTCTCCATGTCCTAAATAAACTCTGTTCTTACTATACTGGTGTGTGTCTGGTCCCTCAGGGGGAAGGGATGCCTTAGCATGGGCCCCCCTGAGGCACCCCGTTACCTCACACCCTGTCAGAACTTTTTTTTTTTTTTTTTTTTTGGTTTTTCGAGACAGGGTTTCTCTGTATAGCCCTGATTGTCCTGGAACTCACTTTGTAGACCAGGCTAGCCTCGAACTCAGAAATCTGTCTGCCTCTGCCTCCCGAGTGCTGGGATTAAAGGCGTGTGCCACCACGCCTGGCTAGGGGAAACTTTCTTTACGTTTTGAATTACATTGATTGATCCCGTGTGTGTGTGTGTGTGTGTGTGTGTGTGTGTGTGTGTGTGTGTGTGTGGTGTGTGCTCACTTGCGTGTAGATACACACCTGTAGAAGTCAGAGGACAATTTGAAGAAATTGGAAATTGGTTCTCTCTTATCACCATGTAGCATCTAGTGCAGATTGTTAGGTGTGGTAGTTTGAGAATGGCCTGCATAGGCTCATGTATTTGTATGCTTCCTGGTCAGTTAGTAAAACTGTTTGGGAAGGATGAGGGGGGCTGGCCTTGTTGGAGTAGGTGTGTCACTGGCAGTGGGTTTTGAGGTTTTAAAAGACTGCGTCAGGGTTCAGTCCTCAGTATCTCTCTCCCTCTCCCTCTCCCTCTCCCTCTCTCTCCCTGCCAACCTGACCTGTAGACCAGGATGTAAGCTCTCAGCCTTTGTGCCACCCTGCTTCCTGCCATGATAAGAAGCTAATCCTCTGACACTATAAGCAAGCTTCTAAGTCTTTTTTTTTTTTTTTTAATAACACTTGCTTTAGTCATGGTGTCTCTTCCTAACAATAGAACAGTGACTAAGACAGCAGGATTGTCACCAAGTACCTTTCCCTGCTAGGCCATATTGCTGGTCCACAGTGGGATCTTCCTCAGCCCAGTTGTGTTTGTCCCAGGGTCTACAGTGCTGGGCATTCAACAATCACCAAAATCAACATGACACGTTTGCTCCTACTTTGTCGATACATGCAAATGAAAAATAAAGATTTAAATGGGGTGGTGGCAGCTCAGGCCTCTAATCCCAGCACTCAGGAAGCAGAGCCAGTCTACAGAACAAGTCCCAGGACAGCCACGCCAGAGAACACAGAGAAACTCTGTCTCAAAACAAAACAAAACAAAACAAGTAAAACAAATAAATAAAACCCGAACAAACAACCAAGAATTGCAAGAGTTAGAGAGGTGGCCCAGCAGCTGCTGCCAATCCAGCCAAGCAAAGACAGAGACAAGCAAAATCTGGGGACTCCCGGACCAGCCAGCCTTGCTAAAACAGCAAGGTCCGGGGTAACTGAGTAACAGTGTCTCAGAAGGTAAAATTGGTATGTGATAGAAGAAGATACCCCAGCATCTACCTCTGGCTGGGAAACTCTGATGAGTACCCACATACACATACAAGAGATTTCCAACACGAGGGAGTAAGAACCTGTGTGTGTGTGTGTGTGTTTAAGATTTTCATTACTAGCCGGGTGTGGTGGCGCACGTCTTTAATCCCAGCACTCCGGAGGCAGAGGCAGGCAGATTTCTGAGTTCGAGGCCAGCCTGGTCTACAGAGTGAGTTCCAGGACAGCCAGGGCTATACAGAGAAACCCTGTCTCGAAAAACCAAAAAAAAAAAAAAAAAAAAAAAAAGATTTTCATTACTTAGGTATGTGTGAGTGCATATGTGTGCCGATCCCTATCAGATGCTTTGCAGCTCGGGTTACAGGTTTGTGTGACCACCCTGACTGATGCTTATGATAGAGCAGTAACCAGGGGGAGGGTGCAAGAGAGTGAGGGGCGATTCAAGACAGGGTTTCTCTGTGTAGCCCTGGCTGTCCTGGAACTCACTCTGTAGACCAGGCTGGCCTCGAACTCACATTGATCCACCAGCCTCTGCCTCCTGAGTGCTGGGATCAAACTTGAGCACACACACCCAACCCCCACCCTCTAGAACAAGCATTCTTAACCTCTGAGCCTTCACTCCAGTCCCCTGGCTTTTAAAACCCTATATGGCCGGGCATGGTGGCGCATGTATTTAATCCCAGCACTCGGGAGGCAGAATTTCTGAGTTCAAGGCCAGCCTGGTCTACAGAGTGAGTTCCAGAACAGCCAGGCTACACAGTGAAACCCTGTCTCAAAAAACAAAACAAAACAAAACAAAACCCCTATATGAATGTATTTTATGGGTGGATGTGAGTGCGGTGGTTTTGTGGGCAGGCTTGTGTCTTTGTAGAAGTCGGAAGACATGCACAAGTTGATCCTTCTTTCTACTATATGGGAGTGAATTCAGGTCACAGGATTGGCAGCAAGTGCCTTAGTCCACTGAGCCATCTTAGGAGCTCTGGGTAATCCTCTTTCATAGATAGGGAATCTGAGGATCAATCAAACTGAAGATCTGCCCTGGGCCACATGGTGGACAGTTCATTTCAGCTAGATGTGCTGGCTTCCAAGTCTCTAAAATGCTATTTATTTACTTTTTATACTGCTGGCAATCATAACTGGTAGGCTCCTAGCCACACCCTGAGACCTAAAACACTACTTACCAAAAACAAACAAACAAAAAAAAAACAAAAACAAACAAACAAACAAAAAACCCCACCTTTTGATTTCTTTCTATTTTATATTTTTATTATGCGTGTTCGTGCAGGCCAGAGTACTCCCAAGTCTTTCCTCAGGGCCATTCACCTTGGACCTGGGCTCAATGACAGCCAGCACCCCAACTCTGTATTACTGGCCATCACTAAGCTCTTTAGGTGGGTTCTACAGCTAGAACCCAGGACTTTATGCTCTCCCCTTAGCAGCTGAACTAGTCCCCACCCCCACACACCCCAAAAATATAAAATACTACCTTTTCTCCCTCTCTTTTTCCTCCCTCCTTATCCCCGCTTCCGTCTCTTTTTAAAGAGTCTCCATCCTGTGTAATCAATGCTGGTGCTGAGCTGTCTCCACACTGTCTGGTCAATGCTGGTCTTGAGTTCACGATCCTTTCAATGGTGTTACAGGCCTGAGGTACCGCAATACAGTTTAAGACACTCACAGCCTTGGATCCGTGAAGAGGTGGGATCATAACTGACAACCACGTAAGACTCAGCAAAAGGACACAGTGTCCTGGCACCAGGTTTGGGGACGCTTCTTCCAGTCAGCGGGACAGGACCGGGGGAGGCTAAGCCTCAGCTCCCCGGCAGGGCGTCCTGCAAACCCGCGATAAAGCTGCAGACAACACCACGCGGCCGCAGCGGCCACACGTGGGACTGCATTCGGGGGAGGGTGGCTAAGACTCGTCTTTGTCACATGGCTGCCACAGGCCAATCGGCGGCCACCCCAGCCAAGGCCATGACGTTGGTGCGGGATGAAGAGCCTTGGGAAAAAGGTGAGCTTTGCAAACTGGGCGGAGTCGGGAAGAGACTGCCAATTCTTGTCCAGACCAGTTCGCCCCGGATCCGGCTGTCGCTGTGCCCATCAATCTATCTGGATTTGCCACTCCCTGATAGCAACGCTCCGAGTGGAGGATCCTGGGCTCCTCCTGTCCGACCTCGTGCTTCCTTGAGTTTTTGTGCCTCTTGCTCCGCTAGAGTACCAACTCTTACTCCTCTTTCTTTTCTCCCGCAATCTCCACCCCACCCTTTTTTTTTTTAAACCGGCTCCAGGCCCAGCCTCTTTTCCTGTCTCCTGCCCTTCCCTCAAGGCGGCCTTTGTCCCCGCTGTAATCTGGCTCCAGATCTCTGATAGTGCTACTGTGGTGAATCTGCTGGCCTTTGTGAACCTTTGTTTCACTTCCAGCCACACTGACTATAAAAACTGTGGGGTTTCCAGAGCTTCCTGGCTTCTTCTGATCCCTTCTTAGGTGATGTTTCCATGAAATTGGCCTGCCTTCACTTTCCCCACCGTGACCTCCCTTCGACACTTCTGTGCTCTCCCAGACAGCCAGACGCAGCGTGTCCTTTTCCTGGGGGTGGGGGTGGGGTCCTCATCTACTTTTGCTCCTCCTAAACCACGGAGGAGCAACGCCTGAGCTCACTCTATCCCAGATTTGCCTGAATGTATGTTTCACGGCTACAGGTTCAATGTAAGCCATACATTTAGTAAGTAAGTATTGGGGACTGGGTGTGTAGTTCAGCTCTGTAGCGCTCATCTAGCATGCTCTGGGTCCTGGGAGCCATCCTCAGTTAAAGCTGTGTTCCTGTTTCATATATCTAAATACATATTTACGGGGCATGTTAGTTGCTTGAATATTTTGGCCTCTTGTAAAAAGCACAGTGAGTGTAGTAAATACATGATAAAGAATCCTTTGGGGTTGGGGGGTGCTGGTGTGATGGCTCAGCAGGTAAGAGCACTCACTGACTGCTCTTCCAGAGGTTCTGAGTTCAAATCCCAGCAACCACATGGTGGCTCACAACCATCTGTAATGGGATCTGACGCCCTCTTCTGGTGTGCCTGTGAAAGACCCTCGAGGGAAGACCCTCACTCAGACACTCAAGTCCCGGGACAGCCGCGTACCCAAGAAGACACTGAGACCATACATAAAATGTAGAAGGCAAGATTTAATAAGGCAGCAACATGAAAGCACACAGACCAGAGCTCTGGGGTCGAAATAAAGCAGCAACATGGAAGCACACAGAGCTCTGGGGTCGAAACTCATACACCTTAGCACAGGGTAGAGGAGTCTCGACGGTCAGCCAGAATTTTTCACAGGCTTATATAGTAAAACTCAAAGGGGGAGAACTGGGCAGGGAAAGTACAAGTTTACATCACTAGGGAGTTCTGCCAAAGGACAAGGGGTTCTGTCAGAGGAATCTACGTAACTAAGGAGTCATGTCCTATCAAGGAATCTACGTAACTAAGGAGTCATGTCCTATCATTTGGCAATGTACCCGGTTCATTTTGAGGTTGTTCCAGGAGGCCTTTATCTCAAAAATGTTTTTCAGATGGGAGGGGGTGGGCTCCGAGGTAAAAAGTTCATGTTTTCACAAGAGGCCAGTAATTTTCTATTCTTCATTCCCCACTTCTTCTTGTAAGTAATTCTAATCTTAGAATTTCAGAAGTCTATATCTCTATGTGGAGAATACTGCATTTACTCTATCTTTAACATGGGAACAGAAACAGAATAAGGCAGATTAGTAAACAGAACTAGGCAGGGACCCTTTTAGTGAGGCTTGAGGGTCTCAGCATGACGCAGGTGTACGTAGATCAGATCTCTGGCTGGAACTGGTAAGCTGTCCTTGGGGTACCTGGCTCGTTCACTGTAGCCAGTTGTGACCAGACTTCTTTCTGCACCACCTGCAAGCCTTTTAACTTAACATATAGATCATTATTATAAACACATCATTTAAGACAGTGATGGGCACAGGAGCCCCATAAAGGATCTCAAAAAGAGTAAAACAAAACTGAATCAAGAGGGAGTATTTTCAGTTTTAAATAGGGCAAGGGGAAGGGGCACCAAGTAAGTCTGTGCCAGTCTCTAGGATTAATTTTGTCAAGGTCTCTTTAGAGTTTTATTTATTATTTCTATCTGTCCTGAGTTCTGAGGTCTGTACACATAATACAATTTTCATTTGACCTCTAAATACTTGGCCACACCCTGACTTACCTGGGCAACAAAGGCAGGACCATTATCTGACACTATTGCTTTTGGCACTCCGAACCTTGGAAAATTTTTAATAATCTTCTTGATGACTATCTGAGTAGTCTCAGTTTTATAAGGAAAAGCTTTTATCTATCTTGAGAATGTTCACAAAAACCAGAAGGTATTCATACACATATTTTTTCAGTAAAGTCTATTTTTCAGTAGATGTCTTCTCATGAGAGGACTAGTTTTCTTTCTTCAGTTTTTACTATTTTATACAGGGTTTCTTTTACCAGTCTTAATTTGTCTATAACTTGATAGTCTTCAGACTGTCAGGATCATTGCTCTTTAGGATGCCTGGGCGGTTAGATTTGCCATCTGATTTCTTTTAGCCACAGCATCTTAGGTCTTTTTCTGCAGATGTCAACAGCTCTCTTTGTCTGTATATTGCTCTGTACAGTGGCAAGAGCATACCTGCTGTCCGTGTAGACTTTTTTTTTTTTTTACCATTTATAGAGCTTGTATTAAAGCCACAAGTTTAGCTTTCTGGGCTGAAGTCCCTTTAGGGAGGCTGCTGGCCTAGATCACTTGCTTTCTGTCCATCACTGCACTGCTGTCCCCGCCTTCCGCTTACCTTTAACCTTCAGGCTACTGCCATCCGTGTACCAGCTCGAACTCTCAGGCCAAGGCTGATCTGATCCTTCAGATCATTTCGAGTATGAGTTCCTTCTGCCAGAATGTCAGCACAATGATGAGTAGGTGAAGTCTCAGGCAGTAGTGAGATTGAGGATAGCAGGGGGAGCGAAGGTCACTCGTTCAGTCAACAAAAAGCTCTGATAATGTGTCCATCGGTCAGGGGGACGGTTGGATAATGCTTTCAAGAGCGTTAGTCAGCCATTGGTCATGGGGGCTGAACCACACTTTCTAGGACATGTGCCAAGTTTTGTCTCAGAGTCAATTTATCTGCGTCCTTGACCAGAAGCCACTATGTGCAGACAAGCAGGCCATCTTACAGCCACCAGGTCTAATTTCTTACAAGTATGCCACAGGTCTTTTTCAGGGTCCCAATCTCTGAGTAAGAACTTTTTTGGCAATACCTTTGTTCTCAGTCACATCTAGGAGTCCCATAGCTGGGGATAACATTAGGGCAGTCTCAAGAGCATCCAAGGCCATCTAAGATTGTTCCTTTTTCTCTATACGAAGGGCTGTTTATCTCTTTAACTCAGCAAAACCTGGAATCCACAATCTGCAAAAGCCCGCAGTGCCCAGGAACTTTTTAGCTTGTTTTGCACTGGTCGGTGGAGGAGTATGAAACACAGTCTCTTTTTCTAGCTGCTTTAACAGGTAGGCCACCGGACTCTTTTAAGGACTCAGCTTCTGTGTTAGCACCCCTTTTGTTATCTCTTTACTTTTAGCCACGAACAGGTGAAGGGTTTGGTCATGAGGGGGGCTCCTCTTCTTTTTGTTGGGGCAGTCTCTCACCCAGTGCTCATTTTCTTTACAGTATACACGTTGATCTTTAGCCAAAAGCTTTCTTTTGTTGCCAGGTACTATCTAAGTTTTTTAATTTTCCTGACTTTTGTGACCAGCATTTTATTTCTCTTATCTATCTGTCTCACAGCACAGCTCTGATTTTGACTCTGATCTCTGTCTTTGTCTTAACTTCCTGTTACCTTGGTCAGATTGTTGGGACACTTTCTAGTCCCACAGAGACGAGACCCCCATCAGAGTCTGGCAGTTAGACTCACAGGTGCTCCTTACCTTGGACAGAAGCCCCAAGTGGGCGGATGCCTCCCTCACTGGAACTTGGAACAGACTCACTGCCAGCAACTCAGGGTGGTGCCACCTTCTGAGAAGAGGGAACTTTAGAGCAGAGACGGGAGTGCAGCTCTCACAGCTGGCTGCAACCGGCACTTATCTTAAAGTGAAAGCAGTTTTTCTGTTAACAAGAGACGGGATGGGAGGGACAGGGGAATGAGAAGCTGCCTGGGAACCTGCAGCGCTCTTGGCCGGCTACTCGAACAGCCTCCTCTTCTTTTGCTTCAGCAGCCACAACATTCAGGCCACTGACTTCTCAGGGACCACTCCTCATTTGCTCCGGATTTCCGAGCTCATTTTTCCCTAGGCTCCAGGTCCATGGGCGGGACCACTGTTACCCGCTGGCTGCTCTCTGGAGTTGGAGTGGGAGGCAGGGCAGCTGAGGATCTGAAAGGAAGTGGTCAGCATAGGGATCTGACAGGATTTTTAGGCTTATTTCAGAAGGCATAACTTAAAAACAGTCGTCAGTCATCAGTCCAAGTCCGAACACAAAGAGACACACAAGACACACACAGAAACCGTAAACCACAAACAAAAACAAGATAGTAACAGACAACATAGACGACTCACAAAAACAAACGTAAACAAACAAAATTACCAAGCGACAGAACCAGAGTCAGAGAAAGGGGAGTGGACACAGATTGTCCCATTTTTAGAAAAACAGTAGTCACAACAAGAGCGGACACGAGACTAAGACAAAAAAGAAACCAGAAGAATCAGATGGCCTCTCTAAGGCCGGCCAATTGAGACCCTCTGCACGAGGTGGGACTCGAACCCACGATCCCGTGACCAGACGCGAGGTGGGACTCGAACCCACGATCTCGCAACAAAACACGAGGTGGGACTCGAACCCACGATCCCGTGACAAAACACGAGGTGGGACTCGAACCCACGATCCCGTGACAAAACACGAGGTGGGACTCGAACCCACGATCTCGCAACTGGGCACGAGGTGGGACTCTAACCCACGATCTCGCAACCCCAAATGGTCTCTTGGCCTTCAAAGGGGTCCACCAGGCGTCCCTGATCCTCCCCTGTTCCTCCTGGGACGTCTCCCAGGGCGAACGGACGGTGGACACCTGGACACGTCTATCCTTATCCACCCCGCACTCCCTCTCGGAGCGCGGTCTCACTGAGCGTCCGCAAAACTGAAACTGCGATCGCACCAAACTTAGAAACAGAACACAGACATCAGAACACAGACATCAGACCAAAGCAGAACAAAGAATCTTACCTCTAAGTGGGTCTAGGACCTCTGGGTGGTCGCGCTGTTTCCCGGCCAACGCACCAAATGAAAGACCCTCGAGGGAAGACCCTCACTCAGACACTCAAGTCCCGGGACAGCCGCGTACCCAAGAAGACACTGAGACCATACATAAAATGTAGAAGGCAAGATTTAATAAGGCAGCAACATGAAAGCACACAGACCAGCGCTCTGGGGTCGAAATAAAGCAGCAACATGGAAGCACACAGAGCTCTGGGGTCGAAACTCATACACCTTAGCACAGGGTAGAGGAGTCTCGACGGTCAGCCAGAATTTTTCACAGGCTTATATAGTAAAACTCAAAGGGGGAGAACTGGGCAGGGAAAGTACAAGTTTACATCACTAGGGAGTTCTGCCAAAGGACAAGGGGTTCTGTCAGAGGAATCTACGTAACTAAGGAGTCATGTCCTATCAAGGAATCTACGTAACTAAGGAGTCATGTCCTATCATTTGGCAATGTACCCGGTTCATTTTGAGGTTGTTCCAGGAGGCCTTTATCTCAAAAATGTTTTTCAGATGGGAGGGGGTGGGCTCCGAGGTAAAAAGTTCATGTTTTCACAAGAGGCCAGTAATTTTCTATTCTTCACCTGAAGACAACTACAGGGCTGTATAGTGATTATAGTGAGACAGTCCTGTCTCATAAGGACTGCATGCTTGGGCTGAATTTGCACCCTGTTGCACAATCCTCGCTTAACATGCACAAGGTTCTGGGTTGGTCCCAGCAGCCAAATGTAATATGTAAATAAGTAAATAAAAGTGGCATAATGTTTAGCTGAAAGTGTTTAGTGAGTGCTCTCTGAATATCTGTTTTTTGAAGTTAGAAGAGCCCCAGAATTCAGACTGTAGAGCAAGGGGATCAAAGGACCCCTTCACGGGGGTCACATATCAGATATTTACATTATGATTCATAACAGTAGCAAAATTACAGTTATGAAGTAGCAATGGAAATAATTTTATGGTTGGGGTCACCATACCATAAATGAACTGTATTAAAGGGTTGCATGCAGCATTTGGAAGGTTGAGAACCTCTGTTCTAAAGCCTAATATATATGTATATGTGTGTGTGTGTGTGTGTGTGTATATATACATATACATATATATATCATACATAGATACATAGAATATATAAATATGTATACACACATATATACACACATATGCATATACATATGTGTATACACACACATATATGTGTATGTATACACATATATAAACACACACATAACTGTATATATGAGGGAAAGCAAAGGCTTCACCCCTCAGACCAGCCTTTCTACAACAGAGGTACAGACAGTCTCTCCCCCAACCTCTTGTGCAAGCATGTCTCTCCCCACGAAGAACTCTGCTCTGCCAGCTCAGCTGAAGCAGCTTAGCCTCCAGATGCTGGCAGACAGAGGCTGGAGCTGGACTGTGAGCCTAGGATCAGAAGCTGCTGCAGCCTGATTGGGAGCAACCCTGACCAGGTTCACATTCTGGCTGGGTAATCTTGGGCAGGCTGTCTGACTTGTCAGTTGGGAATTTGAATGGACTGTCCGTCACTGGGATGTGGTAAGAATTCTCAGTAGATCTCTGAGTCACCTAAAGATACTACTATGAGCCGGGCGTGGTAGTGCACGCCTTTAATCCCAGCACTCGGGAGGCAGAGGCAGGCAGATTTCTGAGTTCGAGGCCAGCCTGGTCTACAGAGTGAGTTCCAGGAGACAGCCAGGGCTACACAGAGAAACCCTGTCTCGAAAAACGAAAAAAAAAAAAAAAAGACACTAAAACAAACCATTTATTTAATTCTTTTAGGGGAGTGTGCACCAGTGTAGGTCAGAGGGCAGCTTTCAGGAGTCTGATCTGTCCCTCCAATGTGTGGGTTCCAGTGACTCAACTCAGATCATCAGATTTGGCGGTGAGCATCTTTACCTGATAAGCCAGCCCTCCTTTAGCTCCTGCTTATTAATTATTATTATTATTTTATGTGCATTGGTATGTCCGGGTAAGGGTATCAAATCTTTTTTTTTTTAATTTCTTTTCTTTTTTTTTTGGGGGGGGGTATCAAATCTTGGAGTTACAGACAATTGTGAGCTGCCATGTGGGTGCTGGGAATTGAACCCAGGTCCTCTGGAAGAGCACTCATTGCTTTTAGTCACTGTCTCCAGCCCCACTTAGTTTTTCTATTTTTGCTGACTCAGAGGAGCAGGGCCTCCCTGATGCACTGTCACCCCCATGTGACTAAGCACGGGAATTACATAGAGGAGTTCTCAGGGAGGGAAGGAGCCCTGGACTCCTTCACTGCAAGCCTGGGCTTCCTGGCCCTCGTCACTTCTCTGTCTGGCGTCTCCCGGGCTCCCAAACCCTGAGCTGTCAACGTCTGAGAAGAGAGTAGCTTGCTTCTGGGCTCAGGGCATTTGTTGTGCCTTTTAGGACTCTAGAATGTAGTGGCTCCTTCGTACGCTTTCAAGGCCCCTTATAAAAACTAGGTTTGGCTCGGCCTTAGCGCCATCTTCTTTGAAACTCCTGCGCCACGAGAGGGAAGTGGCGGAAGAAGAGAATGCGAATGAATGCGCAGGCTGAGGCGCAAGAGAAGAGAAGAAAGAAGAGGCAGAGGTCCAAGTAAATTAGCTTGTGCACCCACGAAGCCTGCAGGAGCAGAGAGGTAAGGGATGCCGAAGGCCAGGACACCGGAACAAGTTGTTGATCTGTATGCTGCTGTCGGTAGTAAGTCTCAGTGGACCTGGAACGTGATCTGGCCGAGATCACCTGGGAAAATGACTGCCTTTCTTATAACCCAAACAGTCCGGCTGGCTCTCTGCCCTGGACCTTTGGCATTCTGGACTAGGTCTGTTCTCACTTGTGGCCAAGTGTAACTCGTGTACAATAGATACTCTTGCTGTCAGCTGAAGAATCATAAATAAATAAATAAATAAATAAATAAATAAATAAATAAGAAAGGAAAAACAAAACAAAACAAAAAAACTAGGTCTGGAGGTGCAAGCCTGTAAGCTTGGTGGTGGAAAGTGAAGAGACTCCGAAGTTCAAGGTCAGCTAGGTGTGGGGGTGCACACTTTCTGGCATTTGGGAGGCGGGGTCAGGCCTATCTCTGTGGTTTGAGGCCAGGGGGGACTACATAGTAGGACTAACTCAAATAGAAGTTCCAGGTTATTCTTGGTTACATTGTGACTTTAGGGGCAACCTGGGCTATAAGAGAGTCTATCTTAAAAACAAATTGACTGGGCTGGTGAGATGGCTCAGTGGGTAAGAGCACCCGACTGCTCTTCCGAAGGTCCTGAGTTCAAATCCCAGCAACCACATGGTGGCTCACAACCATCCCTAACGAGATCTGACTCCCTCTTCTGGTGTGTCTGAAGACAGCTACAGTATACTTACATATAATAATAAATAAATCTTAAAAAAAAAAAACAAATTGACAAGAGTCACCACTTTTAATCCCAGCATTCAGGGAGGACAGAGGCTGGAGGATCTCAGTGAGTTTCAGGACAGCCTGGTTTACAAAGAGAGTTACAGGACAGCCAGGGCTCAGGAAAAAGAAAAAAAAAAAAGCAAAACAAACAGAACAAAACAAAACAAAACAAACAAACAAACAAACACCCTGGCAAATGGGAAAGGAAACGCTGCTTGCATTGGGCGCCTTTGACTGGACTTAGGTGACTTGGCAAAGCCTCGGCTTCCTCCTTCCTTATCCGAGCTCTCCCGAGCAAGTGCAGCTACTGCAACAGCGTTCCTATGCTGCTGACGCCAGTGCCGTCCTGGGCGGGATGGGTACCCGTTCCATCCACCTTACAGATACTACTAGGCAGGTTATTATGATGATCATGTTAATCCTCTTTGTCAACTGTTGTATGACAAAGCTTTTCCTGGGGAGATGTCTTAGTTAGGGTTTTGCTGCGGTGAACAGACACCATGACCAAGGCAACTCTTTTTTTTTTTTTTTTTTTTTTTTTTTTTTGGTTTTTCGAGACAGGGTTTCTCTGTAGCCCTGGCTGTCCCAGCACTCGGAAGGCAGAGACAGGCGAATTTCTGAGTTCGAGGCCAGCCTGGCAGCCTGGTCTACAAAGTGAGTTCCAGGACAGCCAGGGCTATACAGAGAAACCCTGTCTCGAAAAAACCAAACCAAACCAAACCAAACCAAACCAAACCAAACCAAACCAAACCAAGGAAACATGATCTCGCCTGCATAGTGGAATGTTTCAATCCTAGAGGAAACTTTCACAACATCAACTTGACTCCATGGAAATGCATCTATAGGCCTGTCTACAGAGCTGTTCCTAGAAAGATGGAGAGTGAGAAACACCAGAGTTCATCTTCTGATGCTTTCTGGTTGTGGGTGCCACATGACCACTCTCCTGCCGCCATGCTGTCTCGGACTGTACCCTCCCACCATGAGCCTGAACAAACCATTCCTTCCCTACTTGCTTGCTTCTGTCACAGCAGTGAGAAACTGGTATGCCCCCATCTTGCAGGAGAGAATGCTGAGTCACACAGGGTGACAGAGCCCTGCCTATAACTGGTAGGCCTGGGTATAACTGGCTGTTCTTATAACTGGGATGGTGGGAGGGCACAGAGACCTTGGCTCAAAGCTCACCTCTTCCTCTGGTAGCTAGCTCCCCAACTTTGCATCTAAGCTTCCTCCTCCGTGAAGTAGGTTGGCAGGTCTCACAGCTCAGCTTCCTACCAGAAGCTGGGAAGTTGGATGTTGGAGGGGTAGGCCTGAAATGTATCCAGAGCTGGCATAACACACACAAGTAAGAAGAGTTCCCCTGGGCTGAAGAGTACCGACTGCTCTTCCAGAGGTCCTGAGTTCAATTCCCAGCAACCACGTGGTGGCTCACAATCATCTGTAATGGGATCTGATGCCCTCTTCTGATGAGTCTGAAGAGAGCAATGATGTGCTCATATTCATAAAATAAATAAATAAAGGAGAAGAGGAAGAAGAGGAGGAGGAGGAGGAGGAGGAGGAAGTTCTCCCTAAGGAGGTCAGTCAGAGGCCTGATCCTTGTCTTGGCTCCAGAAAAGCTAAAGCCAGAGATTGAGAGCCCTAATGCAGGCAGAACCAGCTTGGAGTAAGGTCTCAAGAATCCAAGCCTCCACCTTCTATCTCCCATGTGCCCCTGCCAGCTCCATCTAAACTGCCAGCTCGTACCAGGCAGCTCTGTGGGACTCTTTCCAAACATATGCGCTATCATGACATTTGCTGCTGAAAACCTCACCTTCCACCCTTTGCCAGATACTCAACCCCTTGCCAAGGCCCCTGAGATCTATTGGCACAGCTCTGGCAACTCTAGTTTTCTTTCCAGTCCTTGGCTTCTCCCGTCTCCTTAGAGATACCTTGGCCTTTGCACTTGCTGTTCCCACTCTGTGAGACACTTTTTCCCACTGTCTTAGTTAAGGTTTTACTGCTGTGAACAGACACCATGACCAAGGCAACTCTTAAAAAGGAAAACATTTAATTGGGGCTGGCTTACATGTTCTGAGGTTCAGTCCATTATCATCATGGTAGGAAGCATGGCAGCATCCAGGCAGACATGACAGGCATACCGACTGAGCTGAGAGTTCCTCAGGAATCAGGAGACTGTGTGCCACACTGGGTGTAGCTTGAGCATAGGAGACATCAAAGCCTGCCCCCACTGACACACCTCCAACAAGGCCACACCTCCTAATAGTGCCACACCCTATAGGCCAAACAGTCAAACACATGACTTTATGGGGACCATACCTATTCAAATCACAACAACATCCATGGCTATTGCAGAGATACAGGGAATTTCTGGTTGGAGGCACCATGTGGGAGCACCCATGCAGGGGGCTGGGGCTGAGGAGGACCAGACTGAAATCCTGAGTCATGTTAAGGGCCATGGACCCCAATCCTGAAGTCAGTGGAGGGTTTTGAGTAGACGCAGTTGCTTAGCACCTCCCCCAAGCATGGATTAGAAACTTGTTTCTGAAGAAAACTGTCTCCCAGGGAAGTCTGGAGAGAGGGTTCAGTGGTTAAAAACACTTGCTGCTCTTGCTTGGGGACCAAGGGCTCCATCCTGTCCCTAGGTGATCCGATGATCCTGTCCGACTTCTGCAAAGCGCACATACATGCAAGCAGATGAAACATTCACACACGTGAAATAAAATAAACAGTTGAAAGAAAACTGTCCTCCAAGAATGTCCTGATGACCACAAGTTGGATATATTGTATATCCCAATACAAACCACCTCTGAACCAGGCCAAAACAAGATGTTGCATTTCCTGTGGCTACCAGGAGGTGGCACCAACACCCCAGTATGTCACCCTTGACTCTGTTCTGATTGCCTTCACAAACCAGAGACTGGAGAAGAAAAGGGGGTGGGGGTGGGGGGAGGGTAAGGAAAATGACCAGGAGCAAAGCCCAGGATGATGGAGCCAGAGTGGTGCTGTGTACATTTTTTTTCTCTTTCTTTCTTTCTTTCTTTCTTTCTTTCTTTCTTTCTTTCTTTCTTTCTTGGCGTAGCAAAACATGTGGGTCTGGAGTGTGTTTTTCTGTTTTCACCATCATCTGCCCCACAGGCCCCTAAATCACTCACATTGCCCTGTGAGTATTGAGCAAATGCTGTAGTCCTGAGCTGTCCCACATCCCTGCCCGTAGCCCTGGATGGCCTAGAACTCACTATGTGGACCAGGCGAGCCTCCTACTCGGTCATAGAGATCTTGCCTCTGCCTCAAGGGTGCTGTGACTAAAGGCTCCTTTTTGGCAAGTTCTTTATGCCTGACTTGGAAACTCCTGGTCCAAGCTGGAGCCTTGGGATTCCGGAGGTCTAGGCCTCAGGCCAGGGGATGGGAGAGGGAGTGAGTTGTGGCTCTTTCTGGGGCTGGTGAGAAAAGCAGCTCAGTGGCTAAGAGCACTGGCTGCTCTTCCAGAGGTCCTGAATTTAATTCCCAGCAACCACATGGTGGCTCACAACCATCTATGGGGGAATCTGATGCCCTCTTCAGGCAGGCAGGTGTATGTGCAGCAGAGCACTCATACATTAAATAAATAAAATTAAAACAAACAAACAAACAAACAAACAAAAACTACTCTCTGGCTCCTTGCTTTTGTCTCCAGAGGAAGTCATGTCCCAGTTCCCAGCTGTGTCTCTAGGCATAACTAAGTCTATCAACCACCTCACTGGGCTCTCTGGTCTCTTCACTGGCCTGCTACAGTGGGCTTCATCTGATGCCCTGTTCTTTTTCACTCTGTCTACATGAGTGACCTGGAGCTCCTCAGATCTCCCTGTCCCTGCCTGCCATGTTCTGGGCCTTTGCAGAGCCTGCTCCCTCTCTTTGGAATGGTCTCCCTCCCACTCTCTCAAGACAGGCACTGGCCTGCAACTCAGGTTTGATTCCCTCATGGAGCGCTTCCCGAAGGCTCATCATGATCTGTCTTGCAGGATTGTCAAGTGGTTGACCTGCAGGGTTCTCTGTTTAATCATAGTCAGTACTTTCTTGGTTGTTTATTTCACTGGAAACTCCTGGGGGGCGGGGAGCAAGCCTATCTATCTGTCTTCACTCCTGCGGGCAGGGACCAGGCCATCTTCACGGCATGCACAGTGACTGAAAAAATGTCTGGTGGAGAGAGTACTCGCAGGCATTGGGGGCACTGAGGTCACTTCCTCAGAAACATCAATAACTGATCTTGTATTTCTCTTCTTTTGTTTGGTTTTGAGGTAAAATTGTACCTGGAACTCACTTTGTAGTCCAGGTTACCCTCCAACTCACAACAATCCTCCTGTCTCAGCCTCCTAAACTACTGGGAATATAGGCTTAAGCCATCATACACCCCCTTCTTTCTTTTTCAGTGTTTCAGACAGGATCATTATTATCATTATTATTATTATTATTAAAACTTTTTATTATACTTTATGCATTTGTGTGAGCATGAATGTGTATGTAAAGGTCAGATGATAATTTATGGGAGTTGGTATTCTTTTTTCCACCATGTGAGACCCAGAGAATTGAACTCAGGTGATAAGGCTAGCTCACAAATGCCTTTCTCTGGTAAATCACCCCTCTGACCTGAGTCAGGGCCTTATGTAGCCGTAGGTGGCCTTGAACTCCCGATCCTCTTTCATTTCCCTCCCAGGAGGATACAACTGCTGTCCCAGTCATTACCTGCTTACTGTTCCTAAGTCCCTGAAAGGTACTCAGGAGATAGCTCAGCAGTTAAGAGCAATGACTGCTCTTCTGAAGGTCCTGAGTTCAAATCCCACAACTACATGGTAGCTCACAACCACCTGTAATGAGATCTGACTAATTAATAATAATTATTATTTATAATAATAAATAAATCTTTTTTTTAAAGTCACTGCAAACACCCACTTAGGGTCCACATGCTTTTGTTTATGCAGGGGTAGGAACCGAATCCAGGTCTCTGTGTATGCTAGGCAGGCACTCTACCAACTGAGCTACATCCCAGCACCTTGGCTTTTTCCATTCTGAAGTACAAGGTTGAGGTCATTTCCTAACAGTCTCGCAAAGACTTCCTTCCCTTCCCTCCCTCCCTTCCTTTCTTCTCCAATGTAGATCACACCCAAGGATCTCACTAAACGGCATCCACTATCAGAACATCTAGAACAGTCCCGTTTTTGTTTTTGCTTGGGACAAGGCCTCACTGTGTACTCCTGGCTGTAACTCTGTAGAGCAGGCTGACCTCAATCTCACAGGGCGCCTCCCTCTTTGAGTGCTGGGATTTGGGGTGCGCACCCTCATCTGAGCAGAGGAGCCCTTTGTTGAAGGCTCTAAACCATTGGTTCTCAACCTATGGTTCTTAACTTGGGGGGTATCAAATGACCATTTTACGGGAATAGAATATAATATCCTGCATATCAGATATTTACATTATAATTCATAATGGTAGTAAAAAATTATAGTTAGGAAGCAACAATGAAATAAATTTGTGGTTGTGGGGTCACCACAATGCAAGGTAAAAGGTCATAGCATCAGGACCTCTGTGTGGTGTGCTCAGATCATAGGCATACATAGCACATCTTTTTTTTTTTTTTTTTCCAAGACAGGGTTTCTCTGTGTAGCCCTGGCTGTCCTGAAACTCACTTTGTGACCAGGATGGCCTTGAGCTCAGAAATTCGCCTGCCTCTGCCTCCTGAGTGCTGGGATTAAAGGCGTGCACCACCATGCTGGCTTCTTTTTTTTTTTTTTTTTTTTTTTTTTTTTGGTTTTTTGAGACAGGGTTTCTCTGTGTAGCCCTGGCTGTCCTGGAACTCACTCTGTAGACCAGGCTGGCCTCGAACTCAGAAATCCGCCTGCCTCTGTCTCCCAAGTGCTGGGATTAAAGGCATGCACCACCACGCCCGGCAGCTGTCTTTTTTTTTTTTTTTTTTTAAAGATTTATTTATTTATTTTATATATGAGTACACCATTGCTCTTTTCAGACACACAGGAAGAGGGCATCAGATTCCATGGTGGGGGTGAGCTTGAACATGTGGTTGCTGGAATTTGAACTCAGGACCTCTGGAAGAGCAATCTGTGCTCTTAACCACTGAGCCATCTCTCCAGTCCCATACATCTGGCTTCTATGCCCTGTTTTGAAGGCAGCCTTACTGTTCATTATGGGTATGGTTGTCTCCCTCCTATCAGCTGACCTTCCTCTCCTGCCTCCATGAAGAAAGACCAGTACCTCTGAGTAAAGGGTGAAGGTGGAAATTCTGACATTCCAAGCTAACGGGGAGGGGATTATGACATTCCATGCTAACATAGCACTGCTATGCTTTCTTTAAAATAAAAATAAACACCAAAGAAAAACTCTGAAGTAGTTTTGCTGCTAATATACATATATTGTAAAAAAAAAAAGGTATATTTTGATTTTCTTAATACCCTTGTTGACTTTTCTGCAATGAACATTTTTAAACTTGATTTAATAAAAATGTTAATTTTGAAAGAAAAAAATTAAAAATGAAAAGCCTCAGGGTGGTCTGCTCCTCCTTGGGCCAGAGATCACAGAGATGAGTCCCATGAGAACCCTGCTTTGGATGAGGTAGACATCAGTGGGTGCAGATGTGTGCAGATGTGTGCAGACATGGAATGCCTAGGCCATGCTGTGAGGTCAGGACAGGTGGTATGTTTTCTGAAGGGAAGGGGCACTAAGTTGAGCCCTGCCGTGTACAAGGGTGACTTGGAGGTTCCAGAGATATGAAGAGCTCAAGCCATAGCCTCAGGGTCAGGTCAGGCTGATGCTCTAACAGCAGCAAGAGGACAGTGTTAACCTGGCACCCGGGGACCGGGAAGGAGTTGATGCTATGGAATGTGAACGTTGATGGGACTAGAAAGGATGTGGGCAAAGCTGGTGACGTCCAGCTGTTGTTGATTTCACGCCCCAACCTCTGTTGCTTCTTGGGGACAGGCTCCAGCCGTGGAGCCCAGGTGCCAACGAAGGTCAGATTTCTGCAGTAAGGGAATAAAAAGGATATTTCCTCCGGAGGGGAGAGCTGCAGCTGCCTCCTGGAGCACATACTCCTAGATTAGGCCAAATCCCACAGCAGGTGACGCGGAGGCTCCCAGTTAGAGGCCCAGTGGTATGGGAGGTAGCGAGCAAGGGGAAACTGCATATGTATGGGCTTGGCCATACACATGTGACGGTGCCTAGGCGTGGGAATGGGTCACCTCTGTCCCTGTTCCTTCCTTCACGCTGCTTTACTGTGCCCCATTTCTGCCATGTGTGCCCTGGGTTGGGATTTAGGGGTGTAAACAAGAATGGTAATAGTTTAACAGGATCAAGGGTCATGCAAGCAAGGGACAGGGATATGGAGAGAGGATGGGACAAAGGGGAAGGGGTTGCTTCTCATTGAAGTCTTGGTGTGCCTGTGATGAGCCCTTGCATGGGCTGAGCAAGCATCTCAGCGCTCTACTCTAGCCCCAGGCTTGGGCTGCCTTTGTTTGTGTGTGTGTGTGTGTGTGTGTGTGTGGTTCGTGCCCATTCATGTGTCTGTAGAGGCCACAGGTACCCTGCTCTATTACTGGCTGCCTTATTCCCTTGAGACAGGGTCTCTCATTCAACCTGGAGCTAGGCTGGCAGCTAGCAAGTCCCAGGGATCCTCCTGTCTGCTGCCTGCCTTTGTATATGCATGCTTGGGATTTGAACTCTGGTTCTCATGCTTGCATAGCAACATATGCCTTACTAAGCTTCCAAAAACTGTGTAAAACATGTACATATATTGACTCAGACACTGTGGTTCCCCAAATGCTGGTTCCCACCTTTCCAGTAGCATTCCTGGGGTAGAGCTCCAGCAACCCAAATCCTCTAGGTCATTGTGATGTATGCCAAAGTTTCAAATCTGCTACTTAGGAAAATCATAGGAGGAGCCGGGCATGGTGGCGAACGCCTTTAATCCCAGCACTTGGGAGGCAGGCAGATTTCTGAGTTCGAGACCAGCCTGGTCTACAAAGTGAGTTCCAGAACAGCCAAGGCTATACAGAGAAACCCTGTCTTGAAAAACCAAAAAAAAAAAAAAAAAAAAAAAAAAAAAAAAGAAAAAAGAAAAAAGAAAAAGAAAAACATAGGAGGGGCCATAGAGATATCTCAGTGAAATGGCTCAAGAGGTGTGTTCGCTTGCCTCTGGGCATGAAGACCTGAGTTAAATCCCCAGGACCCACGTGGTAGAAGGAAAGAACCAACTCTTCAAGCCTTCCTCTGACTTCCACACGTGCCCTCCTTCCCTAATATATAAGTAAATACATGATTAGAAAACACATTAAAGATCTGAGTTTAGCCGGGTGGTGGTGGCACACGCCTTTAATCCCAGCACCTGGGAGGCAGAGGCAGGTGGATTTCTGAGTTTGAGGCCAGCCTGGTCTACAGAGTGAGTTCCAGGACAGACAGAGAAACCCTGTCTCGAAAAACCAAAAAAAAAAAAATCTGAGTTTAGCTGGTGGTAGGAGTCTTGCTGGTTGGATATGTGTTGGGCTCTATGTGCAATCTCCAGCCTAAGGAGCCAAAAGGAAAAATAAGATAGCGTTCTCTATTCAAGCAGGCTGGCTTCCTTTCTTCCTTGTGGGCTGTCTTGGGAAGTCTTCCCTGGTTTGTTTGTTTGTTTGTTTTGAAGCAACTTCCACCCTGGAGCCTAGGCCAGCCTCAGAACTCATTGTACAGCCCAGGCAGCCTTAAATCCATGGCTCTCCCCTCCCCTCAGCCCCCAAGTGCTGAGGCTCACTGAGTCACTGTGAGGGGGTTTATGTGGGCACTGGGGAGGGAACCCGGGATCTCAGGCTTACTAGGTAAGAACTATCAGCCAAGCTAACCCCCCAGCGTGGGGCATCCCTTCTCAGTAATGAGTGCATAGGCACAGCGCAGGTTTAGACTGAGCATCAGTGGAGAGGACACAGGACACTGTCATGAGAACCGGGGTCTGAGTAAGCTGTGTCTCTAGGCTGACTTCCAACCCGACTGAGGCTAAGGATGCCCTTGAGCTTCTAAGCCTTCCATCTCTCCAAGGCTGGCTTTTACTCTAGGGCATGCCTGGTTTATGCAGTGCTGCAGATTGAGCCCTGGATTCAAGAATGCTAGTTTGCATCTCCTGACTAAGCTCCAGCTCCAGCCTCCAGCCTTGGACTAGTGAAGGGCAGGAGAAATGTTCCCGGGAAGGAAAACCCGGGGAAGGCATTGGTGTGTACCAGGCACCAGGTCATAGACTGCAGTTAAAACTTATCGGGCCACCTAGGACATGGAAATGAGCTCAGAAGGGAATAGACAACTTGTCTGACGTCCCACTTCCTCTATTCTGCTGCACGGGATACGGTCCAATTGCTTCCAACTTCTGAGCCTCAGTTTCCCCCTCAGGAAAGTGTTCCGGGTGAGAAGGCCTTCCTGGAAGGACTGCCCAGAGAGAAGGGAACGGGCCAGTGCCCCACCCCCACCCCAGCGCGGCAGCTTGCCCTAGAGGCCCTGCCTTAATCACCGTGCAGTAACAGCCGCTGCTGTTTACGAAGCACTCAGGCTCTGGGCTCTGGTTGGCAGGTGTCATCCTTCATCCCTGTTACAGGCAGGGAAACAGACTCAGAGGGCAACTGGCCACCTTGCTACCCCCTCGCATCCCGGACTCTTCCTTCCAGGTGCTCCTGTTAGCTTCGCGGACGTACGTGGGCTGGAGCCTCCCTGATCAGAGTGTTGTCTGTCTGTCCCTCTCAGCAGAGTCTGCCAGTGGCCTGCTGGAGAGGAGCCCAGTGCTGTTCAGAGACTTGGAAGCTGCTCAGAACCGGGAGAGACTAAGGGGCCAGGCTCCAGCTGTTGCCACGCTGCCCAGAGCCCGCTGTGGAGGGCAGGCTTGACGGAGCAGCAAAGCTTGCACTGGGGAATTAGCAGCATCTGTGTCCTGACATGGGACGTCAGGAATGTGAGACAGCCCCAGCAACTGTGTGCCTGCCAGGGACGTTGGCAGGGAGGGGCTGCGGGCAGGCCATCCAAGCTTTCCCGGACCCCAGAAATTACCAGGCAGCAGCTGTTCCTATCACTCTAAGCAGCCTGGTTCTGGGCTCTGTTATGCACGGGGCCTGCCGAGAACTCGGGGTGTCTATTCTGCTGTTCTAGAGAACCCTGTTTTTTGTTTTGTCCTGTCTTCACAGTACTGGTAATCAAATCCGACTCCTCTTTGTCTCTTGTTTTGTTTTTTGTTTTTGCTACAAGGCTTTACTCCTTAGCCTTGGTCTGACTGGACCTCTCACTATGTAGAGCAGGCTGGTCCCAAACTCACGGAGATCTCTGTAGCTCTGTAGGGTTTCAGGCAAGTGCCATCACGTCTGGCCTGCTCTGATTTTAATCTTTTTTTCTTTTTAAAGACTATGTTTCACCCTGTAGCTCAGGCTGGCTTATAACTCATTCTGTGTCCCAGGCTGGCTTCAAATGTGAGGGGGTCTTCTTGCCTCGGGCACTCTGAGTGGGGATTACAGGATCGAACCCGCCATTCCCGACTTTTTATTTATTTCTGGAGATAAGGTCTGTTCCTTTACCCCAGGCTGGCCTCCAAATCCAGCGGACCCACCTGCTTGGCTTTCTGAGTGGAGTCTTTTCTTTTCCTCTGAGAGGCAGTCTCACTATGTCACTCCTGGAACCCAGAAATTATCAGGCAGAGCTGTCCCTATGACTCTGAACAACCAGGTTCTGGCCTCTGATATGCATAGGCAAGGCCTATTGAGAGCCCAGGGTGTCAGCTCAGCTCTATATGGAACCCCCTATGTATGCAGGGCTGATTTCAAACTCCTAATTAAAAAATATATATTTTATTTTTAAATAAATAGGTGCACAGTGCATACAGGTGCCAGCAGAGGCCAGAAGAGGGCACCAGTCGCCCTAGAACTGAAGTTAGAGCTGATTGTAAGCCACACATGGGGGATGCTGGGAACTGATTCAGGTCCTCTGCATGTGCTCCGGGCGCTCTTAACCACTGAGCCATCTCTCCAGCCCTTCCCCCAGTTCTTGAATTTGAGAGATTAAACTTCCTTCAGTCTCCTTAGTAGCTTGGACTAGAGGTGGGTAATATTGCATTAGACACATTTCTTGGTTTCACGGAAAGGAGAACAGCCTCTCTGTGGTAAAGCTGTGCAGAGACCATCAGGTGACTCAAGAGTAGCCATGGCCCAGCAGTGGAACTGTGCACCATGGGGCTTTTGATCTGCATCTCTTGGTCTGTTTGTTTACCTCATCCCAACCTCCCAATCATTTCCTGACCCAGGCAAACCCAAGTACTCCGCCTCAAGACGGACACCTGGAGTGGTGACAGGACTCAGTCACTGACTAGTAATCTCTAACGGGAAACTGAGTTTGGAAGCGGGTCTCAATAAGAATGTTTGGTTTTGGCCTGGCGTGGTGGTGCACGCCTTTAATCCCAGCGCTGGGGAGGCAGAGGTAGGCAGATTTCTGAGTTCGAGACCAGCCTGGTCTACAAAGTGAGTTCCAGGACAGCCAGAACTATACAGAGAAACCCTGTCTAGAAAAAAAAAAAAAAGAATGTTTTTTTATTGGATATTTTCTTTATTTACGTTTAAAATGTTATCCCCTTTCCTAGTTTCCCCTCTGAAAATCTCCTATCCTCTCCCCTTCCCTTGCTCCCCAACCAACCCACTCCCATTCCCAGTCCTGGCATTCCCCTATACTGGGGCATAGAACCTTCACAGCACCTAGGGCCTCTCCTCCCACTGATGACCGACTAGGCCATCAGAATATTTGGTTATTATGTATGGTATGTATACAGGGAGCCAACTGTCTATCTATCTACCTATCTATCTATCTTTATATCTATATCTAATTACTTTTGTGTTCTTTTTACATATGTGAACTTTTTGCCTGCATGTATATGTCTGTGTGTCCGGTACCCATGGAAATCAGAAGAGGATGTTGATTGCCTAGGAACTGGGGTCACACATGGTAGTAGTAGTAGGTGCTGGGAATCAAAACCAGGTCCCTGGGGAAAGTTACAGGTGCTCTTAAGCAATGAGCCATCTCTTTAGAGCTACCCTTAAATTTGTACATGAGTCTCTGGAAGCCTAAATACATTTGCAGTCCTCACTCCCAGAGAGCTTGTAGGAACCAGGGAGCAGAAAGTCTGGAACCACTTTCGGCCTCTCCCTGCCCACCCTAATGTTCAGGGTTAGGGAGCAGCTGAAACTGTCAGAATGGAGTCCAGTACATTTCCAGGCTCAGAGCTCTGGGAAGCTGATCTCTCTGGGGTGGGGGCTGAGAACAGGGTTGTGACAGCCTCCAGGGAGGATCATGCAAGTGGGGACAGCTGCAGCTCAGCCAGGCGGTAACCAGCTGCTGCCTGGGAGACAGGCCAGGGCCAGGCAGGGCGGGCACGGCCCCCACAAGCCCTGAGCCTGAGCGGGCAGATCCAGACCGTGGGAGCAGGCTGCGGCTGGAGGCTTGATTTCACGTTTCCTTCGTGCTGTGTTAACGGTCAGTTTGGTTAATGCTGAGCAGATGGGGGAGGGGACGCCAGCTCCCTTGGGGACAAGTCTTGGGCCAAACATGGATGCGTGTGCAGAGGATACAGGGCCTGCCTTACAGATGGTGTAGTGTGGGCTCATCTGCCCTCGAGCACTCACTCACCAACCGTGGCATATACAAGGATAGTTCTGTAGGACGGACGGACAGACAGACAAAGGCAAGGGTGCGCTTATCTGCTTCTGAGTCTGCTATAGCACAGCTGGAGGCAGAAGCCAGCTGAAGGCCTGGCACCCACCTCCTCAGTCGTCTGTGCCACCCAGACCAAACTCCCAACGTGGAAAATCTTCCCACCCTACACCCTGCCACACAGGGAAGCCACCAGGCACACAGAGATTTATTTCAAAAAAATAATTTATAAAAATGCCATGTTCTTCTGTCGTTCCCACAGGCTTCTCGTCTCTCAGGGACACCAGAGCTGATGCCCCTTTCACCAAGATGCTGGAACAAGCAATGGAGGGGGGATGGCAGGGGGTGGTGAGGCTTGTGTGCTGGGGGATGTGAAGTCCCAAGGCCTCTAGGTTGTTTGGGGGAACTAGAAATGTTTAGAGCATAAGTTTTGCAGCTAGTCCCGGAGAGCCCCGGAGACGGAGGCTGCGTGCCAAGGCCTTAATGCTTAACTTCTCTGAGGATGAGTCCAAGGGCAAGGCCATGATCTTGAGATGAGAGTTGAACTCTGAGATGGGAGCATAAGGCTGGAACAGAAGGCCTCAACTATGAACCTTAGGACCAAGAATGGCCCTCCCCAAAACAGGGCCAGAGAGAGGATCTGCGACAGCAGTAGTCTCAAGTCAGAGGCCTGACACTGCCAACATTAAATGTCGATGCATCAGGTTGCAGCTCAGCGAGGAGACCCACGGCCATGGGCCGCGTAGCCCATACAACATTGCTGCTCCCCGGCTCATGTCGTCTGCGAGTCAGAGAAAGGGAAGGGGCTTGGCTCGAGGGGCAAAGGGTCGTGGCTGAAAACCGAGTCACTGGAGGAGCAGGTGCTGCTGGCATCCCCATTGGAGGGAGAAAAGGGTCCAAAGGTCAGGCGGAGGTCAAGGTACTGCAAGGAACAGAGCTGGTCAGCTTCCAGCCTTGGGGACAGGATGCTTCGTGTTCATATCCCTAGGTCATGGGAGCGGGCAGAGAGAGGGCACGAGGTGGGAATGGGCAGTACCTCTTCAGAGACAGCCAGCAGGACCTTGTCCAGAGCTTCCACCAGCTGCTTAAAAGTAGGCCTCTGAGATGGGGCTGCGTGCCAGCACTCCCTCATTAGCCCATACCTGGGAACAGGTCAAAGAGGTTTGTGTGTAGGGCCCGCAAAGTGAGGACTGTGCGCTCCCTAGGGTTGGGGTGTGGGGGTCGTGGCTGGGGATGGGGTGGGGTGGGGCTGCGCAGGGCAGTTTAGTGGGAGAGTAGGAACAAGACCAGGCCACCGTGAGTGGAGAAGAAGAGGAGGGACCGTGAGTGGGACGGCCAGGGCCAAAAGCTGACGTCAAAGTCAGGACCGCAGATGAGGTCTGACCACTGGGGCAAGGAGGGTGAGCTTACAGCTCTGAGGGGCAGTTTGGGGGCCGCTCCATCCTGTGCCCCTCTCGCAGCAGTGAGAAGAGCTCCTCCACCGGAATGCCAGGGTATGGGGAGCCCCCGAGGGTGAAGATTTCCCACAGCAGGATCCCGAAAGACCACCTGGAGGCAGAACTGTGGCTCAGCAGGGCCCAGCTTCCTTCCTTCCTTTCTCCTTGAAGCTGTAGTAAAGGCTATTGCGGTCAAGATCCACCCTTGGGGATAGGGAGGGGCACTCCTTTCTTTTGGAGTGTCAGAAGAACTCCTAAGATCTCGTGACTTTGGCAAGCGCCTTGCCCTTTTAGAGGGGATGACGACTTGAAGACAGGCAGCAGCCATCTTAGAACCCATTTCCCAGACTCACACGTCACTCTGGTGTGTGTACACGCGGTCGAACAATGCCTCTGGAGCCATCCATTTGACTGGCAGGCGGCCCTGGAGGAAGGAGGCGGGGACAGTGGTGTGAGTAGTATAGGACCTATCCCTTTCAGACCAGGTCTAGTCCCCGCCTCGCTCCCGTGTATCTCCGAGGTGCCCCTCACGTTGCTGGTTTTCTTATAGTAGTCAATGTGGTGGACACCACGTGCCAGCCCAAAGTCAGCGATCTTCATCACATCATCCTCGGTCACCAGCACATTTCGGGCAGCCAGGTCCCGGTGGATGCACTGAGGACAGGTAGGGAGTTTAGGAGTATCAAGACACAGGTCTGGGAGTTGATCATTTCACAGCAAGCCCAGGGGCCAGTCCCTCAGCCCCGGAACAGATGAGAAATGGAATGGAGCCGGGCGTGGTGGCGCATGCCTTTAATCCCAGCCCTTGGGAGGCAGAGGCAGGCGGATTTCTGAGTTCGAGGCCAGCCTGGTCTACAAAGTGAGTTCCAGGACAGCCAGGGCTATACAGAGAAACCCTGTCTCGAAAAACAAAAAGAAAAACAAAAAGAGAAATGGAATGGGCAAAGGCCTGGGCTGAATCCCCAGAACCAGAAAGAGAAAAAGAAAGAAGCACATTTGTTCAGAGCCCACGCCTGAGCCATGCTTGCCCTCGGGTAAAAGAATGGGTGGAGAGAATGGGGACCCGCGGGGTTACAGATGGGGATCTGCAGGGTTAGCTGCAAATGTATGGGAATGATGGTTAAAGGATAGACCTGTGAGCTGGAAACAAGGGGGCTGCTGAGGACATTCAGTGCCCCCAGCAAGAAGGTGTGGAGACCCCAGCACAACTGTCCTTTGTCCACACCTTCCGAGACTCCAGATACTGCATGCCTCGGGCCACCTGGTAGGCACAGGAGACTAGGGCCGGGAAGGAGAGTGGTCCTTCGCTGCTCCGAGGTCCATCAGGGCTGAGATCAGGGCCTGGGGGGCGCCGGGCACGGAGGAATTCCCGAAGGTTTCCCTTGGCGGCACATTCCACAATCACGTACAGGGGCCCTACAGAGGGAAGCCATGGACCAGGGGATGGGAAGTCTGGCAAGAGTGGTCCTTTGCATCCCAACTGCGCATCTGATTCCCTGCTCCTGCCACACCTTCCTGAGTGCAGACACCCAGCAGGTTGATGATGTTCTTGTGTCTTCCGATTAGCTTCATCACCTCCATCTCGGAGACCAGGTCTGCCAAATCCTTGTCGGAGGCATTGTCTGCAAAGCAACAGCTGGGCTGAGGAAGTTGCCCTCCAACTCCACAAGAGCATCACGGGAGAGGGTGAGGGTGCCAAGGAAGTCTGGGGTGAAACCCTGCTGGGCTGTGTGTCTCAGAAGAAGCCTTTCGGGCTAGGGATGTAGTTCAGTTTGTAGAGTGCTTGCCTAGCATGAAGTCTGTGGTCTATCCTCATCACAGTATAAAACTGGGCAGGATAGAGCCCACGTCTAATCTTAGCACTTGGTGAATATGAAGCCAGCCTGGGCTACAGGAGACAAAAACAAACCAACCAACAAACAAACTCAAAACAGTGTGTGTGTGTGTGTGTGTGTGTGTGTGTGTGTGTGTGTTTAAAGAGGGATCAGGAAGCATAGAAGGATTTGGAGGAAGAGAGAATGGGGTGGAAATGTTGTAAATACGTACTCATGTATGAAACTCTCAAAAAAGTAGATGCTTTAAAAAAATCATTCCAAGCCGGGCGTGGTGGCGCACACCTTTAATCCCAGCACTTGGGAGGCAGAGGCAGGCGGATTTCTGAGTTCGAGGCCAGCCTGGTCTACAGAGTGAGTTCCAGGACAGCCAGGGCTGCACAGAGAAACCCTGTCTCAAAAAAAAAAAAAAAAAAAAAATCATTCCAGCTGGGCAGTGGTGGCACACGCCTTTAATCCCAGCACTCGGGAGGCAGAGGCAGGCGGATTTCTGAGTTCAAGGCCAGCCTGGTCTACAGAGTGAGTTCCAGGACAGCCAGGGCCACACAGAGAAACCCTGTCTTGAAAAACAAAAAGCCCCCCCAAAACAAAAAACAAACAAAAAATCATTCCAGGCCAAGAGTAGTGGAGCACACCATTAGTCTTCCATGAGTTTGAGACCATCCAGGAAGACTATAGAGACCCTAACTAAAAACAAACAAACAAACAAACAAAACTTATTTAAGATCGTGTTTCTCTGTGTAGCCTTGGCTGTTCCAGAACTAGCTCTGTAGTCCAGGCTGGCCTTGAACTCAGAGATCTGCCTGCCTCAGCCTCCTGGCTTTGATGGGGAGATGTTCAGTGAATGGAGTGCCCGCAGCACAAGCACGAGGATCTGAGTTCGGATCCCCGGCATGCATGAAAAAATTGGGTGGAGCAGTGCAGCGGCTGTGGCCCTAACACAGGGCACACACAGGTTGGAGGAGGGGGGTAGCTAGATGGTGAGCTAGTGTAGCTGAAACAGCAAGTCCCAGGTTCAGCAAGAGATTGTCTCAAAAAACCAAGCTGGTGAGTGATAGAGGAGGCATCTGATGTTGCACACTTATGCCTATGTCCACACGCACATACACCTATACAGGCACATACACCTACACCTATATGTGCACATATACCTATACACCTACACCTACACCTACACCTACACCTATATGTGCACATATACCTATACCTATATGTGCACATATACCTATACCTATATGTGCACATATACCTATACCTATACATGCACATACACCTACCTATACATGCATATACACCTACACCTGTCATGCACATATGCCTATACCTATATATCACATACACCTACACCTATATGTGCACATATACCTATACCTATACATGCACATACACCTACCTATACATGCATATACACCTACACCTGTCATGCACATATGCCTATACCTATATATCACATACACCTACACCTATATGTGCACATATACCTATACCTATACATGCACATACACCTATGCCTATATCCACACACACATACACCTGGCATTCATACTCATGGTCTCTCAACCTCTCGAATCTCAGACTCGTCTTATACGCAGCAGAACACCTCCCACAAAAGTTGCAAGGACAAAACATGAAGACTCTCAAAGAACTGATCTTCCCATAAGCAGGTCCAGGGGACAGGAGAGAGGTAGAAGCTCTAGACAGGAAGGAAGCTGTGCTAACTGGTCCCTGGGTAACAGTCCCTAGGGGCAAGAAGTGTCCTGAGGTTTTGTTATGCATTAGAGGATACTTCTGTGACTTCTCTAGGAAAGAGTGGGCTAAGGACCAGGGACTAGGGCTGACCTGTGACCTTGGGACAAAGACATAACTCTTATCCTAGGCGTACATCAATATGGAAAAGCCTATTTCACAATCGCTGCCTCACAGAAAGTGCCAGCTGGCTCCAGCTGTGCAGAGTGGAGGGAGTGAGGAAGGGAAGAATGCTAGGGACGGCAGCAACAGATTCTAAGGGGGGCCGGCAAGACAGCTAGGACCCAAGGGTATGCTGTTAAACATCAAGGTATTGAGTAAGCATGATATGATGATATTATTTACACAGAACAAAACGACAGATAATAAACAATAGAAGAAGACATAAAGGAGCGAGCAAGATGGCGTGGTGCACAAGCCTGATGACAAGACTGACCCCTGAAATTTACTCCATAAGTTGTTCTCTGACCGCTCTATGCACAAGCTATGATGTGTGCTCACACTTACACACACAACACAATAATCACCCTAAATCCCAGCACTTGGGAGGCAGAGGCAAGTGGATCCCTGCAGATTCAAGTCCAGTCTGGTCTAGAAGTTCCAGGCCAGCCAGGACTGTATCGTGTGGCCATGTCTGAAAATGTAATAAACTTAAAAAAAAAAAAAGACAAATATAAAAGAAGTTCCAAGAGCACACACCAAGCACCTGCAGGACACTTTGGGGACATCGCCTGAGGTCTGGGTTTCCTTATCCTCTCCATTATTCTTGGGGATCACACAGTGGTTCTCGCACATGTTGGACAAGTGTTCTACTACTCAGCCAGGCCTCTTCATATATTGGGGAAGGGTTTTACTAAGTTGTCCAGTCAGCACTTGAGCTCTATCTGTAACTTCACCCAAGATTACAGGCTGTGCCACCAGACCCAGCTTGAACCTGGGACTTTTTATTTTTAAGATTTATTTTTGTATTTCTCTCTCTCTCTCTCTCTCTCTCTCTCTCTCTCTCTCTCTCTCTCTCTCTCTCTCTCTCTCTCTCGTATGTGTGTGTGTGTGTGTGTGTGTATGTGTGTGTGTGTGTGTGTGTATAGTGCCTTCAGAAGCCAGAAGAGGATATCAGAATCTCTGGAGCTGGAGTTACAGGTGGTTTTGAGTTGTCAGATGTTGGTGCTGGGAATTGAACTTGAGTCCGCTGCAAGAGCATGGAGCACTCTCATTGGCTAAGCCATCTCTCCAGCCCTGAGACTGGGACTGTTCTCTACTAAGGACTGGGAGGAATGTGTGTTGAAGGTGTATTGTTTAGTGGATTTGATGGGGGTGAGGCACTCAATGTGGAGGATGATAAGGTGATAAATGCGGAGAGCTAACAGGGGAGGGATATTAAGCTGCGATCACCACAAATCTCATAGGGATCATCACCCAGTGGCTAAACTTTACTGAGCCAGTCAGGTGTAATTCCAGTACTCGAGAGGCTGGTGTAGGAGAATCGCTGTGAGTTCCAGGCAGGGCTAGATTACAGAGTGACCTCTAGGTCAGCCTCAAAACAGAACAAAACGGTCCCATCCGGGCATGGTGGGGCATGCCTTTAATCTCAGCACTTGGGAAGCAGAGGCTGGTCTGATCTACAGAGTGAGTTCTAGGACAGTCAGAGAAACTCTTGTCTCAAAACAAAAACAAAAACAAAAACAAAAACAAACAAACAAACAAACAAACAAAAGTAAAATTCCAAACAAAAAAGAAAGAATGAAAGAAAAGAAAGCCAGTTTCAAACCCTACACCAAAAATTTACTAAGCCACGGTTTATCAGAAACATCTATAAACTTCGACCCTAAGAAGTAAGGGGTCTTTAGTCATCCCCACGGAGGCCCAACAGGAAACTGAGGCTTGGAAGTCACTCGCCAGGGCCAGCAACAGGGTTGGGCTTCAGGCCCAAGGGTGGAAAACCTGGGGCCTTTCTCATGTATAGCCTCTTGCGTGGCCCCAGCATGGGCTATCCCTACAGCCTGCTGCGTGGCCCTAGCACATGTAGTCCGTGTAGCCCCTTGTGTGGTCCCAGCATGGGCAGTCTGTGTAGCCCCTTGTGTGGCCCTAGCACCGGCTATCCCTATAGCCCACTGCGTGGCCCCAGCACGGGCAGTCCGTGTAAACCCCTTGCGTGGCCCCAGCACACCTTGCCCAGGTTGCCATGTGTACCTTTCAGCATCTTCACAGCCACGGTGCTGGTTTGGTCGGGCCGGGAGGGATCCATACCAAAGGCCTCTGCACGAACCACTTGCCCAAAGCAGCCCTCACCCAGGGGCTTTCCGAGCACCAACCTAGAGGCCAAGAAGACCCGTGCCTCAGACTGTGGGTACCACTCCTGAGCTGGCACCCTCAGTCCTAGCCTCCTCAGTGTACCTGTCCCGGGGGAATTCCCAAAGCGGATCGAGAGGCAGGTCTAGATTCACAAGGCCCGTGAGCAAGGGCGGGCCGCTGGAGGAGAGACGGACACCTCGCACCAGGGACAAACTTGACTTGCCAGAGGACCTCGACTCCAAAGAGAACTGCAAAGTGAGAGATTCGTTCTGCCTGCTGGGGTCAGGCTGAGAGCCGTACAGTGGGTGGGGGCTGGGGAACAGGCACAGTACCTGTCGGGCCAAAGGGAAACGGGACAGCTTTTGTATAGTGACAGGCTGGCGAGAGTAGTGGCCACGGATGACTTGCCGATGATACACCCCGGCCAGCAGCAGGAGCACAAGCAGAACCAGTGAGCCTGATACATACAGGATGATATCTGTGTATCTGGCCTCAGGGGTTGCTGTTGTCCACGTGAGGTCTTCCTCTGCTCGTTAGATGAACATAGACAGAGAAAACGAGCAGTCAGTCGGTGGTCAGATTGACCAGCCCTCCCCTTCCCCCCGCCCCCAGCCTAGGTCCCCATAGTTACTAACACATATAAGGACACACACTGAAAAAGTCACAGTTACGGGCTGGAGAGATGGCTCAGGGGTAAGAGCACTGACTGTTCTTCTGAAGGTCCTGAGTTCAAATCCCAGAAACCACATGGTGGCTCACAACCATCTGTAATGAGATCTGATGCCCTCTTCTAGGGCGTCTAAAGACAGCTACAGTGTACTTATATATAATACTAATAAATAAATAAATTTCTGTGCTGGAGTCAGTGGGACCCACCTGAGCGAGTGGGGTTGACCAGAGAGAGCAGAGGTCCTAAACTCAATTCCCAACAACCACATGAAGGCTCACAACCATCTGTACAGCTACAGTACATGTACTCACATACATAAAATAAATAAATCTTTAAAAAAGAAAAATCGCAGTTATATATATAGTCTTATATTCCCACGGGTCACATGGACAGTCTCGTTAAATTAAATACATATCCCTGCTGAATTCAGTGAGAGCATTCACAGTGCCAAAGGACAAACTGTATACCCCACTGGCCAAGGAAACTGCCTACCTTACAGGCCTCAATGGACCAGAGAGGAGTCCTGTAGTCTCGCCCAGGACCTCCCCCCTCCCCGACCCCCTCTTCCTCAGCAGGGCCCTCACCTGGCAGCACCGTGAGCCACGCTGACTGGTAGGAAAGGCCGATGGAGTTGCCCGCCAGACAGGTATACTCTCCTGCATCCTCAGCGGACACGTTCCTCAGATACAAGACCTCTACCTCCGAGCTATTGATGTCTGTTGTCTGAAGCAGCGGACACACTAGGTCACGGGAGACTCTGGGCCACACTACAGCTGGGAGGGTAGTTGGGTACTATCCCACCCTAATGGGAAAGGATGCCCCCCCCCCCCGGGGCCTGGGCGCTAGCAGGAAGCTCACCTTCAGGACTTGTACGTAGGGGAAACCGTCGGCGCCGAAGCTGCTGCCGTTGATGACGACGTGTTTCAGCCACTGTATGTGGGGCTGGGCGTCGCT
>NC_000079.6:55150017-55155017 GCF_000001635.26 Mus musculus | reverse complement strand
CGTCTAACGGGACCTCACTCGTTAGCGTCACCAACACTTCCATGCCCAGTTTGGGACGCTTCCAGCGGTGTGTGCTGTCACGAGGCGCAGTCCAAATCAAGGACATTCTTCCTCGTTCCGAGCCGGACAAGCATCCTGAGGACACTTCTGGTGGTTTGTTCCCTCACAGCTTCATCTTAGACAGCGTAGGAGCTTGTTTGGCTTTGTTTATTGTTTTTCAGAGTTGTGGGTTGAACCCAGGACCTCCTTGCATGCTAAGCAAAGCCTCTGCCATTGAGCTTCCTGTCTAGCTGGCTCTGTAATTGGCACAGGTTTTACATGTCTGGTAGCGACAAATTCAAATCCTGATTCCTGCCAAGACCTACCTACCTTTGTCCCTTTCTGAATTGTTATCATCATAGGGTTGCTTCAGGGACAAAAAGGGACCATATATGGAGGGATGGCACACACAGGGCATCGGTGAGACATTCTCCCAGTCCCCATACTGAGTGTGCACCGGCACCGTTTGTCTGACATGACTCAGTCTCTGCTTCTGATATGGAGTTTAAGTCTGATACACAGACTTGTCCACATGCTGTAGTGGAGCATCTGTTTCACAAAAGGAAGACTCAGACCTAAGCCTTAACTTGACCAGGGAACCAGTGGAGTCCCAGGGACGCACAGGCTGTTACCTAGTCCTGGATAACAGCCAGGTGTCACCAGCATCTTTGGATCAGTGTTCTTTTTCTTTGGGGCCCTGCTCTTGTGAGTGTGCGCGCCATCTTTGCACAGGGGCCATGCTAATCTCCGTATCAGGCCAATGTTAGTGAGTGACAGTTGAAGAAAACAGCATGATTCTTAGAAGATGCATTCCATACTTTACCAAACTGGGAACCCTGCCGAGGGTTTTTCTCAGCCCACTGCTGAGGAAGACTCAGGCCTAATCAGTCTACTGACCTCAATGTCTCTCAGCTCCCCTGCCCCACAGAGACTAGGTCATGGTCATTTCTCGCTTGGTATCTTGGCAAACCTTGGTTCTTCACTGCCCACTAGTTTTTTTGTTTTGATTTTGTTTTTTCTCCCTGTCACCCAGATTACAAGCCCCTAAGGGTTAACTGCAGGACCCTCCTGTTTCTTTTTCTATTATTTTGAGACAAGTTCTCACTAAAGTTGACCAGGAAGACTGGCATTGAAACTCACTCTGCAAACCAAGCAGGTCTACAAATGGTGAGGCTCCTGCCTCAGCCTGGCTAGTACTACCCATCAAGGCCCATGTGCTGGGCCCAGCTTTTCTACGCTTCATTTTAAATGCCAGTGTCAACCTTGTAACTCCCACAGTCTGTCCCTTCAGTAAATTCTAAACGCCGACATGTTTGCTCCCTTGCCTGTACCTCCGTGTTCCTCTATTGCCTTAAAACCTTGATCTGTCCCCTACCCCCTAGTTTGCTCGGCCCATCTGCAAAAGACTCCTACCACACCCTGCAAAGCAGAGAGGGCCATGCTTCATCTCCAGCTTGGGTTGGGGCGGACAGGTCCGGGGAGGTTTTATTCCCACTCACAGGTTACCCTGAACTCACAACCACAGAATTCTTAGTCTGGTCACCAAGGCTGGCCCCTTAGGATCGCTAGCACTTGGGACTGTCATCAGAGAGCGCTAAGTTGTTCACCCTCCTGCACTCACGCGATGAGGTACTCTGTGCAAGCGACTGCGAGCATTACTTTTTTTTTTTTTGCCAGGGGCGACAGTGCTCTTACTTTAATGCCCCCACCCCGTCGCTCTTGGAGGGAGGTGCACGTCAGCGGTCCCCGTGCGGAGTTGCATAGACAGCTGGC
The DNA here is from genome assembly GCF_000001635.26 of Mus musculus. Taxonomy (NCBI): domain Eukaryota; kingdom Metazoa; phylum Chordata; class Mammalia; order Rodentia; family Muridae; genus Mus; species Mus musculus. The sequence goes on along the minus strand of NC_000079.6, from coordinate 55,153,205 downwards.
CCATCGCCCCCGCCCCGGTGGGCAATAAGTAACCAGAGCGGTGACCAGGGTGCTCTTTGAACGGAGGGGGACAAAAGGCCCTGTGTGCGCTGCGGGTTACTGATTTACCGCCCCCTCCACCCAACCACTCCCGCCGCGCGGGCGCCAAGGTCCCCGGGACAGAGGGGGCAGCTCGGGAGCTCCACGGCCGCTGTCCCCACGGCGGCCGGGAGTACGGTGTGTGGCCCAACTGGCCCAGAGCTAGAGGGCTCCGCTCCCGGCGCAGGGGCCCGGCTCACCTGGCTCCTCCGCCGCCCGGCTCCCGCGCGCGCGGGTCACGATCCCGGCAGGGCTGGCACACTCACCCGCCCGGAGCTCCTCCGCCCCGGGCCGAAGAGCCAGGAATGTCCCTGCAACTGCAGCGTGGCGGGGGGCTGCCCCCTCCTGCCCCGCCCACCTCGGACTCCGCCCCTCCTGGACCACTTCTGATCTGAGAGGCGTGGTCCGAGACCCGGCAAATGTCAGCCCGGTACCCTAGTGCGGGAGCTCCCCGTTGGGACTGGATCGCCCAGTCTCAGTCGTTCCGGGGCCCCACGTCCAACCTGCAAGGTCTAACTTGCTACCTTGCTCTATCCTTTGCTCTTCCTCAATTTGGCACTCACCAGGCTCTCTGGTTTTCCGTGAAATCACAGAACATCAGAGAGACCTGACCTCTCCTTGGCCTGAGCGACCTTCAGAGGATATTTAAAATATATCTCGGTCGGTCGGGGTGGCGGCGGCGCACTGGGGAGGCAGAGGCAGGTGGGTTTCTGAGTTCGAGGCCAGCCTGGTCTACAGAGTGAGTTCTAGAACAGCCAGAGCTATACAGAGAAACACAGTCTCGGAAAAGAGGGGGGGGGGAGGGAGGGAGAGAGAGAGAGAGAGAAAGAGAGAGAGGAAAAAACTTTAAACTTTAATTTGTAAAAAGTTGTGCTTTTATTTTTAAAAGTTTAAATTTTCACTCTAAAAAGTTTTTTTGTTGTTTCTTTTTGTTTGTTTGGGGTTTTTGTTTTTGTTTTTGTTTTTTCAAGACAGGGTTTCTCTGTATAGCCCTGGCTGTCCTGGAACTCACTTTGTAGACCAGGCTGGCCTTAAACTCAGAAGTTTGCCTGCCTCTGCTTCCCAAGTGCTGGGATTAAAGGCGTGTGCCACCACTGCCCCGCCCTGACTGCTCTTCCAGAGGTCCTGAGTTCAATTCCCAGCAACCACATGGTGGCTCACAACCATCTGTAATGGGATCCGATGCCTTCTTCTGCTGTGTCTGAGAGCAGCTACAGTGGACTCACATACATAAAATAAATAATGCTTTAAAAGAATACTTCCTCTGGTTTTTACATAGATAGTGTTGTGATGACATGGTGGTCTGGTCCACATGTACAGACCTCCTCCTCCTGTGTTGCTCCCCATCCTATCCCTGGGTCTTTGCTCACCCATCCCCTGTTCCTAGTCTAACCTGCTCTCTATTGGTCTGGCACTTTGGTCTCCGTTCAAGGCCCCAGGACATCCCTGGGGATTTGCCAAGTCCCCTTTGTTAGGATGGAGAAAAGAATGAGCCCTGAATCTCAGTACTGTCTATCAGCCTTGTCTCTGTCTTTGTTTGCTCCTCAGCAAATCAGTAAATGATAGTAGGCTGCTGAAGAGACTTGCTGGAAGGAGAATTCACATGTTCATATCTGACCTGTGAGCACTAACAGCCATTCTTTCTTCTTCGCACTTGGCAGGCTGTAACTGCATAGTTGTTATTCATGTAATCAGCTGGGGACCGACCACTAAGCTCCCGGAAGCCAGGAACTGAGTCAGTGGACTTCACTTTTGTATCTCAAGTGCCTGGCACACAGCAGGTGCCTCCAGAGAGCTCCACCCCCACCTGGCTCAGGTGTATCTCATCTACCAGCACTTCTGTCAATCGAATGGACTGTAGCTTAGCTATGAAGTCAGCCAGGCCAAATTTCACCTGAAGTCCCAAGATGTTTGCCTCTATGAAGCGTTTTGGAAAAAAAAAAAGCTCAACTCAGGCCATCTGCAGAGCTCCTAGCTATCACTCAGGGATGAGAGCCTGCCTGGGAAGCAGCAGCTTCCTTTCCTTCAAAAAAAAAAAAAAAATCAGTGGGGCATGGTGGCACACGCCTTTAATCCCAGCACTCGGGAGGCAGAGTCAGGCAGATTTCTGAGTTCGAGGCCAGCCTGGTTTACAAAGTGAGTTCCAGGACAGCCAGGGCTATACAGAGAAACCCTGTCGAAAAACCAAAAAAAAAAAAAAAAAATCTATTGTGTGCATGAGTGTGCTTGCGTGTGTTACCATGAACCATCAGTGTGGACTCTTGGAAGAAACAGCATGCTCTAAACCAATTCTCCCTTCCTCTATTCATATCTTGACTTTTAACCTTATTTACACTTTAATTTCATTATTCTGTGTGCACGTATGGCTGTGTGCACGTACTGCATGCAGTGATGGTTTGGAAACCCGAAGATCTTGGATCCACTGGAACTAGAGTTATGGATGGTTGTGAGTCACCATATGGGTGCCAAACACATGCATGCACACACACACACACACACATGCGTGCATGTATACACTCAGGGTCCGGGGAGAGAAAAAAAAAGTCTAGCATGATCCACGTGATCCACCAGTCAACAGTCTAGCCCCTCAAAAGTGTCCAGGAGGAAGGAGGTGTCTAGCTGGAGGACCTGCTTTGCAGAGAGCTCACCTCAGAATGCCAGGACCTCTCTTCTCCCGGTCCTCCACGGACTCCACTTATTAAATTCAGTTCTTGGGGTCCTTGATGAGCTGACAACAGGAGCTAGACCCTACAACACAGATTTCATTCCAATCCTGAGGTGTATCCTGAGCCCTTGCTAATTAACTAAGAACTTCCTGTAACCCCACTGTCTTCCAAGGTTCCCAAGGCCCTCAGACTGTCACCCCCCCACCCCCGTTCCAAACATATACTCTCTAAATCTCTTGACTGAACGGTTTCACACTCTCACAGGATCTTTCAGTCAGTCAGTCAGTCAGTCAGTCAGTCAGTAAATTGACTGGCAAGTATTTTATTGAAGGTTTATTATGTGACTGTGCCCCGTTCTGTGGGACCTGGTTCACTTCTAGGTCACTCAGCTTCCTGTGTTCCCTCTTGTCCAGTGCTGGGAGGTGTGAGCCGCCACACCCTGAC